>NC_080572.1:146358319-146405520 GCF_030247185.1 Malaya genurostris
TGGTATTAGCATTGCTGGAAAAACCGACTTTCGAACGGAGCCTCGAAGACCCATAGTGTTATATACCATTCGACTCAGTTCAACGAGATCGGAAAATGTCTGTGTGTATGTGTGTGTGTGTGTGTGTGTGTGTGTGTGTGTGTGTGTGTGTGTGTGTGTGTGTGTATGTGTGTGTGCACTTTTAGAAGATATTTGAACGCGCTCAATTTTCTCAGAGATGGCTGAGCCGATTTTAACAAACTTGGGCTCGTTTGAAAGCTACTGTCGGGCCATTGATCAAGTTCGAAGATCAAATGGCTGTGACTTTTGGTTTCGGAGATATGATTGTATAAGTGACGTAACCGACAAAAGGCGTTGAATTTGAACGCGCTCAAATTTCTCAGAGATGGCTGAACCGATTTTAACAAACTTGGGCTCGTTTGAAAGGTACTATCGGCCATTGATCAAGTTCGAAGATCAAATGGCTGTGACTTTTGGTTCCGGAGATATGATTGTATAAGTGACGTAGCCGACAAAAAGCGTTGTATTTGAACGCGCTCAATTTTCTCAGAGATAACTGAACCGATTTTAACAAACTTGGGCTCGTTTGAAAGCTACTGTCGAACCATTGATCAAGTTCGAAGATCAAATGGTTGTGACTTTTGGTTAGAGATATATGATGGTATAAGTGACGTAACCGACAAAACACTTTGATTTTTACCGCTCTTATATATATGGGTGCCAAAATTTTAGGATCACCTCTATTTTCGTTAAGTTCTAGTGCTCAAAAGTTTAAACACCTCGAAAAAAGCCTTCATGCAAAATATGACCTAAATCGGACATGCGTAAGGGGTGCTGCCCGGTGGTAAAGGTTTGACAATTTTCGACCTTGAAAAAGCACCATAGGGGGGAGTACATGAAATTTCCAAAAACAAATTTTTTTTTTCATGCCAAAACTCTTAAAACTGCATAAATCATCGAAATTTAGTGTCATCTCGAAAAAAAATATAAAAAAAATCAACCGGGAAAGTCGATTTTTTCAAAAAAAATTTTTTTCGAGATGGCACTACATCTCGACGTTTCGTGCAATTCTAAGCCGTTTGGCATCAAAAATTTTTTTTCGATTTCGAAAATTTCATGTACTCCCCCCTATGGTGATTTTTCAAGATATATGAAAATTCCACTAAGTGGACTAAGAAGGCTTTTTGCCTTTCTCTATAGAAAGGTATTAGCATTGCTGGAAAAACCGACTTTCGAACGGAGCCTCGAAGACCCATAGTGTTATATACCATTCGACTCAGTTCGACGAGATCGGAAAATGTCTGTGTGTGTGTGCACTTTTAGAAAATATTTGAACGCGCTCAATTTTCTCAGAGATGGCTGAACCGATTTTAACAAACTTGGGCTCGTTTGAAAGCTACTGTCGGGCCATTGATCAAGTTCGAAGATCAAATGGCTGTGACTTTTGGTTTCGGAGATATGATTGTATAAGTGACGTAACCGACAAAAGGCGTTGAATTTGAGCGCGCTCTATTTTCTCAGAGATGGCTGAACCGATTTTAACAAACTTGGGCTCGTTTGAAAGGTACTATCGGGCCATTGATCAAGTTCGAAGATCAAATGGCTGTGACTTTTGGTTCCGGAGATATGATTGTATAAGTGACGTAACCGACAAAAAGCGTTGTATTTGAACGCGCTCAATTTTCTCAGAGATAACTGAACCGATTTTAACAAACTTGGGCTCGTGTGAAAGCTACTCTCGAACCATTGATCAAGTTCGAAGATCAAATGGTTGTGACTTTTGGTTCCAGATATATGATGGTATAAGTGACGTAACCGACAATACACATTGATTTTTACCGCTCTTATATATATATATGGGTGCCAAAATTTTAGGATCACTTCTATTTTCGTAAAGTTCTAGTGCTCAAAAGTTTAAGCACCTCGAAAAAAGCCTTCATGCAAAATATGACCTAAATCGGACATGCGTAAGGGGTGCTGCCCGGTGGTACAGGTTTGACAATTTTCGACCTTGAAAAAGCACCATAGGGGGGAGTACATGAAATTTCCAAAATCGAAATTTTGATGCCGAAACTCTTAAAACTGCATGAAACATCGAAATTTAGTGTCATCTCAAAAAGTCCCAAAAAGTCGAATTTTTCAAAAAAAAATTTTTTTAAAAGACACTAAATCTCGACGTTTCATGCAATTCTAAGTCTTTTGGCATCAAAAATTTTTTTTCGATTTCGAAAATTTCATGTACTCCACCCTATGGTGATTTTTCAAGATATATGAAAATTCCACTAAGTGGACTAAGAAGGCTTTTTGCCTTTCTCTATAGAAAGGTATTAGAATTGCTGGAAAAACCGACTTTCGAACGGAGCCTCGGAGACCCATAGTGTCATATACCATTCGACTCAGTTCGACGAGATCGGAAAATGTCTGTGTGTATGTGTGTGTGTGTGTGCACTTTTAGAAGATATTTGAACGCACTCAATTTTCTCAGAGATGGCTGAACCGATTTTAACAAACTTGGGCTCGTTTGAAAGCTACTGTCGGGCCATTGATCAAGTTCGAAGATCAAATGGTTGTGACTTTTGATTTCGGAGATATGATTGTATAAGTGACGTAACCGACAAAAGGCGTTGAATTTGAACGCGCTCAATTTTCTCAGAGATGGCTGAACCGATTTTAACAAACTTGGGCTCGTTTGAAAGGTACTATCGAGCCATTGATCAAGTTCGAAGATCAAATGGCTGTGACTTTTGGTTCCGGAGATATGATTGTATAAGTGACGTAACCGACAAAAAGCGTTGAATTTGAACGCGCTCAATTTTCTCAGAGATGGATGAACCGATTTTAACAAACGTGGGCTCGTTTGAAAGGTACTATCGAGCCATTGATCAAGTTCGAAGATCAAATGGCTGTGACTTTTGGTTTCGGAGATATGATTGTATAAGTGACGTAACCGACAAAAGGCGTTGAATTTGAACGCGCTCAATTTTCTCAGAGATGGCTGAACCGATTTTAACAAACTTCGGCTCGTTTGAAAGCTACTGTCGGGCTATTGATCAAGTTCAAAGATCAAATTGCTGAGACTTTTGGTTCCGGAGATATGATTGTATAAGTTACGTAACCGACAAAACACGTTGATTTTTACCGCTCTTATATATATAAGGGTGCCAAAATTTTGAGATCTTCTCTATTTTCGTTAAGCTCTAGTGCTCAAAAGTTTAAGCACCTCGAAAAAAGCCTTCATGCAAAATTTGAGCTAAATCGGACATGCGTAAGGGGTGCTGCCCGGTGGTAAAGGTTTGACAAATTTACGATCTTGAAAAAAGCACCAAAGGGGGGAGTAAATGAAATTTCCAAAATCGAAAATTTGTTTTAATGCCAAAACTCTTAAAACTACATAAAACATCGAAATTTAGTGTCAACTCAAAAAAAAAATTTTTTTGAAAAATTCAACTTTCTGGGACTTGATATTTTTTCTAAGTCCCAAAAAGTCGACATTTTCAAAAAATTTTTTCGAGATGACACTAAATGAGACTGTTATGAAAGAAGAGAAAGGCATTATCACACCACTAGGTGGATTAAGAAGGGTTTTGCCTTTCTCTATAGAAAGGTATTAGAATTGCTGGAAAAACCGACTTTCGAACGGAGCCTCGGAGACCCATAGTGTTATATACCATTCGACTCAGCTCGACGAGATCGGAAAATGTCTGTGTGTGTGTGTATGTGTGTGTGTGTATGTGTGTGTGTATGTGTGTGTGTATGTGTGTGCACTTTTCGAAGATATTTGAACGCGCTCAATTTTCTCAGAGATGGCTCAACCGATTTTAACAAACTTGGGCTCGTTTGAAAGCTACTATCGGGGCATTGATCAAGTTCGAAGATAAAATGGCTGTGACTTTTGGTTCCGGAGATATGATTGTATAAGTGACGTAACCGACAAAAATCGTGCTATTTGAACGCGCTCAATTTTCTCAGAGATGGCTGAACCGATTTTAACAAACTTGGGCTCGTTTGAAAGCTACTGTCGGACCATTGATCAAGTTCGAAGATCAAATGGTTGTGAGTTTTGGTTCCGGAGATATGATTGTATAAGTGACGTAACCGACAAAAAGCGTTGTATTTGAACGCGCTCAATTTTCTCAGAGATGGCTGATCCGATTTTAACAAACTTGGGCTCGTTTGAAAGCTACTATCGGGCCGTTGATCAAGTTCGAAGATCAAATGGTTGTGACTTTTGGTTCCAGATATATGATTGTATAAGTGACGTAACCGACAAAACACGTTGATTTTTACCGCTCTTATATATATAAGGGTGCCAAAATTTTGGGATCAACTCTATTTTTGTAAAGTTCTAGTGCTCAAAAGTTTAAGCACCTCGAAAAAAGCCTTTATGCAAAATTTGACCTAAATCGGACATGCTTAAGGGGTGCTGCCCGGTGGTAAAGGTTTGGCAATTTTCGATCTTGAAAAAGCACCATAGGGGGGAGTACATGAAATTTCCAAAATCGAAAATTTTTTTTGATGCCAAAACTCTTAAAACTGCATAAAACATCGAAATTTAGTGTCATCTCAAAAAAAAAAATAACTTTCTGGGAAGAATAATTTTGATATTTTCACTTAGTCCCAAAAAGTCGATTTTTTCAAAAAAAAATTTTTTTCTATATGACACTAAATCTCGACGTTTCATGTAATTCTTCTATATATCTATATATATACATATATATATATATATATATATATATATATATATATATATATATATATATATATATATATATATATATATATATATATATATATATATATATATATATATATATATATATATATATATATATATATATATATATATATATATATATATATATATATATATATATATATATATATATATATATATATATATATATATAGAATTCCATGAAACGTCGAGATTTAGTGTCATTTCGAGAAAAAAATTTTTTGAAAAAATCGACTCTTTGGGACTTTGTGAAAATATCCAAATTTTTCTTCCCAGAAAGTTGATTTTTTTTTTAGATGACACTAAATTTCGATGTTTTATGCAGTTTAAGGAGTTTTGGCATGAAAAAAAATTTTCGTTTTTGGAAATTTCATGTTCAAATTTCATATAAATTAAGGTGCCAAAATTCTGGGATCGCCTCCATTTTCGGTAAGCTCTAGTGCACAAAAGTTTAAGCACCTCGAAAAAGCCTTCTTGCAAAATTCGAACTGATTCGGACATGCGTAAGGGGTGCACCCGGTGGTAAAGGTTTGACAATTTTCGATCTTGAAAAAGCACCATAGGAGGAGTACATGAGATTTCCAAAAACAATTTTTTTTTTCATGCCAAAACTCTTAGAACTGCATAAATCATCGAAATTTAGTGTCATCTCAAAAAAAAATAAAAAAAAAATCAACTGGGAAAATCGATTTTTTCAAAAAAATTTTTTTTCGAGATGACACTAAATCTCGACGTTTCGTGCAATTCTAAGCCTTTTGGCATCAAAAATTTTTTTTCGATTTCGAAAATTTCTTGTACTCCCCACTATGGTGATTTTTCAAGATATATGAAAATTCCACTAAGTGGACTAAGAAGGCTTTTTGCCTTTCTCTATAGAAAGGTATTAGCATTGCTGGAAAAACCGACTTTCGAACGGAGCCTCGAAGACCCATAGTGTTATATACCATTCGACTCAGTTCAACGAGATCGGAAAATGTCTGTGTGTATGTGTGTGTGTGTGTGTGTGTGTGTATGTGTGTGTGCACTTTTAGAAGATATTTGAACGCGCTCAATTTTCTCAGAGATGGCTGAGCCGATTTTAACAAACTTGGGCTCGTTTGAAAGCTACTGTCGGGCCATTGATCAAGTTCGAAGATCAAATGGCTGTGACTTTTGGTTTCGGAGATATGATTGTATAAGTGACGTAACCGACAAAAGGCGTTGAATTTGAACGCGCTCAAATTTCTCAGAGATGGCTGAACCGATTTTAACAAACTTGGGCTCGTTTGAAAGGTACTATCGGGCCATTGATCAAGTTCGAAGATCAAATGGCTGTGACTTTTGGTTCCGGAGATATGATTGTATAAGTGACGTAGCCGACAAAAAGCGTTGTATTTGAACGCGCTCAATTTTCTCAGAGATAACTGAACCGATTTTAACAAACTTGGGCTCGTTTGAAAGCTACTGTCGAACCATTGATCAAGTTCGAAGATCAAATGGTTGTGACTTTTGGTTAGAGATATATGATGGTATAAGTGACGTAACCGACAAAACACTTTGATTTTTACCGCTCTTATATATATGGGTGCCAAAATTTTAGGATCACCTCTATTTTCGTTAAGTTCTAGTGCTCAAAAGTTTAAACACCTCGAAAAAAGCCTTCATGCAAAATATGACCTAAATCGGACATGCGTAAGGGGTGCTGCCCGGTGGTAAAGGTTTGACAATTTTCGACCTTGAAAAAGCACCATAGGGGGGAGTACATGAAATTTCCAAAAACAAATTTTTTTTTTCATGCCAAAACTCTTAAAACTGCATAAATCATCGAAATTTAGTGTCATCTCGAAAAAAAATATAAAAAAAATCAACCGGGAAAGTCGATTTTTTCAAAAAAAATTTTTTTCGAGATGGCACTACATCTCGACGTTTCGTGCAATTCTAAGCCGTTTGGCATCAAAAATTTTTTTTCGATTTCGAAAATTTCATGTACTCCCCCCTATGGTGATTTTTCAAGATATATGAAAATTCCACT
Source organism: Malaya genurostris (assembly GCF_030247185.1). Taxonomy (NCBI): domain Eukaryota; kingdom Metazoa; phylum Arthropoda; class Insecta; order Diptera; family Culicidae; genus Malaya; species Malaya genurostris. The sequence continues at coordinate 146,365,066 of NC_080572.1, forward strand.
AAGTGGACTAAGAAGGCTTTTTGCCTTTCTCTATAGAAAGGTATTAGCATTGCTGGAAAAACCGACTTTCGAACGGAGCCTCGAAGACCCATAGTGTTATATACCATTCGACTCAGTTCGACGAGATCGGAAAATGTCTGTGTGTGTGTATGTGTGTGTGTGCACTTTTAGAAAATATTTGAACGCGCTCAATTTTCTCAGAGATGGCTGAACCGATTTTAACAAACTTGGGCTCGTTTGAAAGCTACTGTCGGGCCATTGATCAAGTTCGAAGATCAAATGGCTGTGACTTTTGGTTTCGGAGATATGATTGTATAAGTGACGTAACCGACAAAAGGCGTTGAATTTGAACGCGCTCTATTTTCTCAGAGATGGCTGAACCGATTTTAACAAACTTGGGCTCGTTTGAAAGGTACTATCGGGCCATTGATCAAGTTCGAAGATCAAATGGCTGTGACTTTTGGTTCCGGAGATATGATTGTATAAGTGACGTAACCGACAAAAAGCGTTGTATTTGAACGCGCTCAATTTTCTCAGAGATAACTGAACCGATTTTAACAAACTTGGGCTCGTGTGAAAGCTACTCTCGAACCATTGATCAAGTTCGAAGATCAAATGGTTGTGACTTTTGGTTCCAGATATATGATGGTATAAGTGACGTAACCGACAATACACATTGATTTTTACCGCTCTTATATATATATGGGTGCCAAAATTTTAGGATCACTTCTATTTTCGTAAAGTTCTAGTGCTCAAAAGTTTAAGCACCTCGAAAAAAGCCTTCATGCAAAATATGACCTAAATCGGACATGCGTAAGGGGTGCTGCCCGGTGGTACAGGTTTGACAATTTTCGACCTTGAAAAAGCACCATAGGGGGGAGTACATGAAATTTCCAAAATCGAAATTTTGATGCCGAAACTCTTAAAACTGCATGAAACATCGAAATTTAGTGTCATCTCAAAAAGTCCCAAAAAGTCGAATTTTTCAAAAAAAAATTTTTTTAAAAGACACTAAATCTCGACGTTTCATGCAATTCTAAGTCTTTTGGCATCAAAAATTTTTTTTCGATTTCGAAAATTTCATGTACTCCACCCTATGGTGATTTTTCAAGATATATGAAAATTCCACTAAGTGGACTGAGAAGGCTTTTTGCCTTTCTCTATAGAAAGGTATTAGAATTGCTGGAAAAACCGACTTTCGAACGGAGCCTCGGAGACCCATAGTGTCATATACCATTCGACTCAGTTCGACGAGATCGGAAAATGTCTGTGTGTATGTGTGTGTGTATGTGTGTGTGTGCACTTTTAGAAGATATTTGAACGCACTCAATTTTCTCAGAGATGGCTGAACCGATTTTAACAAACTTGGGCTCGTTTGAAAGCTACTGTCGGGCCATTGATCAAGTTCGAAGATCAAATGGTTGTGACTTTTGATTTCGGAGATATGATTGTATAAGTGACGTAACCGACAAAAGGCGTTGAATTTGAACGCGCTCAATTTTCTCAGAGATGGCTGAACCGATTTTAACAAACTTGGGCTCGTTTGAAAGGTACTATCGGGTCATTGATCAAGTTCGAAGATCAAATGGCTGTGACTTTTGGTTCCGGAGATATGATTGTATAAGTGACGTAACCGACAAAAAGCGTTGAATTTGAACGCGCTCAATTTTCTCAGAGATGGATGAACCGATTTTAACAAACGTGGGCTCGTTTGAAAGGTACTATCGAGCCATTGATCAAGTTCGAAGATCAAATGGCTGTGACTTTTGGTTTCGGAGATATGATTGTATAAGTGACGTAACCGACAAAAGGCGTTGAATTTGAACGCGCTCAATTTTCTCAGAGATGGCTGAACCGATTTTAACAAACTTCGGCTCGTTTGAAAGCTACTGTCGGGCTATTGATCAAGTTCAAAGATCAAACTGCTGAGACTTTTGGTTCCGGAGATATGATTGTATAAGTTACGTAACCGACAAAACACGTTGATTTTTACCGCTCTTATATATATAAGGGTGCCAAAATTTTGAGATCTTCTCTATTTTCGTTAAGCTCTAGTGCTCAAAAGTTTAAGCACCTCGAAAAAAGCCTTCATGCAAAATTTGAGCTAAATCGGACATGCGTAAGGGGTGCTGCCCGGTGGTAAAGGTTTGACAAATTTACGATCTTGAAAAAAGCACCAAAGGGGGGAGTAAATGAAATTTCCAAAATCGAAAATTTGTTTTAATGCCAAAACTCTTAAAACTACATAAAACATCGAAATTTAGTGTCAACTCAAAAAAAAAATTTTTTTGAAAAATTCAACTTTCTGGGACTTGATATTTTTTCTAAGTCCCAAAAAGTCGACATTTTCAAAAAATTTTTTCGAGATGACACTAAATGAGACTGTTATGAAAGAAGAGAAAGGCATTATCACACCACTAGGTGGATTAAGAAGGGTTTTGCCTTTCTCTATAGAAAGGTATTAGAATTGCTGGAAAAACCGACTTTCGAACGGAGCCTCGGAGACCCATAGTGTTATATACCATTCGACTCAGCTCGACGAGATCGGAAAATGTCTGTGTGTGTGTGTATGTGTGTGTGTATGTGTGTGTGTATGTGTGTGCACTTTTCGAAGATATTTGAACGCGCTCAATTTTCTCAGAGATGGCTCAACCGATTTTAACAAACTTGGGCTCGTTTGAAAGCTACTATCGGGGCATTGATCAAGTTCGAAGATAAAATGGCTGTGACTTTTGGTTCCGGAGATATGATTGTATAAGTGACGTAACCGACAAAAATCGTGCTATTTGAACGCGCTCAATTTTCTCAGAGATGGCTGAACCGATTTTAACAAACTTGGGCTCGTTTGAAAGCTACTGTCGGACCATTGATCAAGTTCGAAGATCAAATGGTTGTGAGTTTTGGTTCCGGAGATATGATTGTATAAGTGACGTAACCGACAAAAAGCGTTGTATTTGAACGCGCTCAATTTTCTTAGAGATGGCTGATCCGATTTTAACAAACTTGGGCTCGTTTGAAAGCTACTATCGGGCCGTTGATCAAGTTCGAAGATCAAATGGTTGTGACTTTTGGTTCCAGATATATGATTGTATAAGTGACGTAACCGACAAAACACGTTGATTTTTACCGCTCTTATATATATAAGGGTGCCAAAATTTTGGGATCAACTCTATTTTTGTAAAGTTCTAGTGCTCAAAAGTTTAAGCACCTCGAAAAAAGCCTTTATGCAAAATTTGACCTAAATCGGACATGCTTAAGGGGTGCTGCCCGGTGGTAAAGGTTTGGCAATTTTCGATCTTGAAAAAGCACCATAGGGGGGAGTACATGAAATTTCCAAAATCGAAAATTTTTTTTGATGCCAAAACTCTTAAAACCGCATAAAACATCGAAATTTAGTGCCATCTCAAAAAAAATTTTTTTTGAAAAAATCAACTTTCTGGGACTTATAAAAATTTTCATATTTTTTCTAAGTCCCAAAAAGTCGATTTTTTCAAAAATTTTTTTTTTCGAGATGACACTAAATCTCGACGTTTCATGCAATTCTAAGCCTTTTGGCATCAAAAATTTTTTTTCGATTTCGAAAATTTCATGTACTCCCCCCTATGGTGATTTTTCAAGATATATGAAAACATCACTAAGTGGGCTAAGAAGGCTTTTTGCCTTTCTCTATAGAAAGGTATTAGAATTGCTGGAAAAACCGACTTTCGAACGGAGCCTCGGAGACCCATAGTGTTATATACCATTCGACTCAGCTCGACGAGATCGGAAAATGTCTGTGTGTGTGTGTGTGTGTGTGTATGTGTGTGTGTGTGTGTGTGTGTGTGTGTATGTATGTGCACTTTTCAAAGATATTTGAACGCGCTCAATTTTCTCAGAGATGGCTCAACCGATTTCAACAAACTTGAGCTCGTTTGAAAGCTACTGTCGGCCCATTGATCAAGTTCGAAGATCAAATGGCTGTGACTTTTGGTTCCGGAGATATGATTGTATAAGTGACGTAACCGACAAAAATCGTGCTATTTGAACGCGCTCAATTTTCTCAGAGATGGCTGATCCGATTTTAACAAACTTGGGCTCGTTTGAAAGCTACTGTCGGGCTATTGATCAAGTTCGAAGATCAAATGGTTGTGAGTTTTGGTTCCGGAGATATGATCGTATAAGTGACGTAACCGACAAAAAGCGTTGTATTTGAACGCGCTCAATTTTCTCAGAGATGGCTGATCCGATTTTAACAAACTTGGGCTCGTTTGAAAGCTACTGTCGGGCCGTTGATCAAGTTCGAAGATCAAATGGTTGTGACTTTTGGTTCCAGATATATGATGGTATAAGTGACGTTACCGACAAAACACGTTGAGTTTTACCGCTCTTGTATATATAAGGGTGCCAAAATTTTGGGATCAACTCTATTTTCGTAAAGTTCTAGTGCTCAAAAGTTTAAGCACCTCGAAAAAAGCCTTCATGCAAAATTTGACCTAAATCGGACATGCTTAAGGGGTGCTGCCCGGTGGTAAAGGTTTGACAATTATCGATCTTGAAAAAGCACCATAGGGGGGAGTACATGAAATTTCCAAAATCGAAAACTTTTTTTGATGCCAAAACTCTTAAAACTGCATAAAACATCGAAATTTAGTGTCATCTCAAAAAAAATTTTTTTTGAAAAAATCAACTTTCTGGGACTTATAAAAATTTTCATATTTTTTCTAAGTCCCAAAAAGTCGATTTTTTCAAAAAAATTTTTTTTCGAGATGACACTAAATCTCGACGTTTCATGCAATTCTAAGCCTTTTGGCATCAAAAATTTTTTTTCGATTTCGAAAATTTCATGTACTCCCCCCTATGGTGATTTTTAAAGATATATGAAAATTCCACTAAGTGGACTAAGAAGGGTTTTGCCTTTCTCTATAGAAAGGTATTAGAATTGCTGGAAAAACCGACTTTCGAACGGAGCCTCGGAGACCCATAGTGTTATATACCATTCGACTCAGCTCGACGAGATCGGAAAATGTCTGTGTGTGTGTGTGTATGTGTGTGTGTATGTATGTGCACTTTTCAAAGATATTTGAACGCGCTCAATTTTCTCAGAGATGGCTCAACCGATTTCAACAAACTTGGGCTCGTTTGAAAGCTACTGTCGGCCCATTGATCAAGTTCGAAGATCAAATGGTTGTGACTTTTGGTTCCGGAGATATGATTGTATAAGTGACGTAACCGACAAAAATCGTGCTATTTGAACGCGCTCAATTTTCTCAGAGATGGCTGAACCGATTTTAACAAACTTGGGCTCGTTTGAAAGCTACTGTCGGACCATTGATCAAGTTCGAAGATCAAATGGTTGTGAGTTTTGGTTCCGGAGATATGATTGTATAAGTGACGTAACCGACAAAAAGCGTTGTATTTGAACGCGCTCAATTTTCTCAGAGATGGCTGATCCGATTTTAACAAACTTGGGCTCGTTTGAAAGCTACTATCGGGCCGTTGATCAAGTTCGAAGATCAAATGGTTGTGACTTTTGGTTCCAGATATATGATTGTATAAGTGACGTAACCGACAAAACACGTTGATTTTTACCGCTCTTATATATATAAGGGTGCCAAAATTTTGGGATCAACTCTATTTTTGTAAAGTTCTAGTGCTCAAAAGTTTAAGCACCTCGAAAAAAGCCTTTATGCAAAATTTGACCTAAATCGGACATGCTTAAGGGGTGCTGCCCGGTGGTAAAGGTTTGGCAATTTTCGATCTTGAAAAAGCACCATAGGGGGGAGTACATGAAATTTCCAAAATCGAAATTTTTTTTTGATGCCAAAACTCTTAAAACTGCATAAAACATCGAAATTTAGTGTCATCTCGAAAAAATTTTTTTTTGAAAAAATCAATATTCTGGGACTTAGAAAAATTTTCATATTTTTTCCCAAGTCCCAAAAAGTCGATTTTTTCAAAAAAGAATTTTTTCGAGATGACACTAAATCTCGACGTTTCATGCAATTCTAAGCCTTTTGGCATCAAAAATTTTTTTTCGATTTCGAAAATTTCATGTACTCCCCCCTATGGTGATTTTTCAAGATATATGAAAACATCACTAAGTGGACTAAGAAGGCTTTTTGCCTTTCTCTATAGAAAGGTATTAGAATTGCTGGAAAAACCGACTTTCGAACGGAGCCTCGGAGACCCATAGTGTTATATACCATTCGACTCAGTTCGTCGAGATCGGAAAATGTCTGTCTGTGTGTGTGTGTGTGTGTGTGTGTGTGTGTGTGTGTGTGTGTGTGTGTGTGTGTGTGTGTGTGTGTGTGTGTGTGTTTGCACTTTTCGAAGATATTTGAACGCGCTCAATTTTCTCAGAGATGGCTGATCCGATTTTAACAAACTTGGGCTCGTTTGAAAGCTACTGTCGGGCCGTTGATCAAGTTCGAAGATCAAATGGTTGTGACTTTTGGTTCCAGAGATATGATTGTATAAGTGACGTAACCGACAAAAAGCGTTGTATTTGAACGCGCTCAATTTTCTCAGAGATGGCTGAACCGATTTTAACAAACTTGGGCTCGTTTGAAAGCTACTGTCGGACCATTGATCAAGTTCGAAGATCAAATAGCTGTGACTTTTGGTTCCGGAGATATGATTGTATAAGTGACGTAACCGACAAAAAGCGTTGTATTTGAACGCGCTCAATTTTCTCAGAGATGGCTGAACCGATTTGAACAAACTTGGACTCGTTTGAAAGCTACTATCGGGCCATTGATCAAGTTCGAAGATCAAATGGCTGTGACTTTTGGTTCCGGAGATATGATTGCATAAGTTACGTAACCGACAAAAAGCGTTGTATTTGAACGCGCTCAATTTTCTCAGAGATGGCTGATCCGATTTTAACAAACTTGGGCTCGTTTGAAAGCTACTGTCGGGCCATTGATCAAGTTCGAAGATCAAATGGCTGTGACTTTTGGTTCCGGAGATATGATTGTATAAGTGACGTAACCGACAAAAAGCGTTGTATTTGAACGCGCTCAATTTTCTCAGAGATGGCTGATCCGATTTTAACAAACTTGGGCTCGTTTGAAAGCTACTGTCGGGCCGTTGATCAAGTTCGAAGATCAAATGGTTGTGACTTTTGGTTCCAGATATATGATGGTATAAGTGACATAACCGACAAAACACGTTGATTTTTACCGCGCTTGTATATACAAGGGTGCCAAAATTTTGGGATCAACTCTATTTTCGTAAAGTTCTAGTGCTCAAAAGTTTAAGCACCTCGAAAAAAGCCTTCATGCAAAATTTGACCTAAATCGGACATGCTTAAGGGGTGCTGCCCGGTGGTAAAGGTTTGACAATTATCGATCTTGAAAAAGCACCATAGGGGGGAGTACATGAAATTTCCAAAATCGAAAATGTTTTTTGATGCCAAAACTCTTAAAACTGCATAAAACATCGAAATTTAGTGTCATCTCAAAAAAAATTTTTTTTTTTAAAATCAACTTTCTGGGATTTTTAAATTTTTATTTTTTCTAAGTCCCAAAAAGTTTTAATTTATTTTTTCTAAGTCCCAAAAAGTCGATTTTTTCAAAAATTTTTTTTTCGAGATGACACTAAATCTCGACGTTTCATGCAATTCTAAGCCTTTTGGCATCAAAAATTTTTTTTCGATTTCGAAAATTTCATGTACTCCCCCCTATGGTGATTTTTCAAGATATATGAAAATTTCACTAAGTGGACTAAGAAGGCTTTTTTTTAGATTTTTAGATTAGCATCACTGTTCTCATACAAATAGGCAACGCAAATGTCAAGCACTAGTTTGGAAAAATGATGCTGACTGTGTGACATAAACACTGAAGCATGCTTTTGTGAACTACTCGAATCAATCTGAATCAATTGGTGTCAAAATTAGTATCCAAAATTATTTAATAAAAGTATGAAACATATTTTCATGAGACTGTTATGAAAGAAGAGAAAGGCATTATCACACCACTAGGTGGATTAAGAAGGGTTTTTTTTAGATTAGCATCACTGTTCTCATACAAATAGGCAACGCAAATGTCAAGCACTAGTTTGGAAAAATGATGCTGACTGTGTGACATAAACACTGAAGCATGCTTTTGTGAACTACTCCAATAAATCTGAATCAATTGGCGTCTGAAATTATTTTATAAATGTATGAAACATATTTTCATGAGACTGTTATGAAAGAAGAGAAAGGCATTATCACACCACTAGGTGGATTAAGAAGGGTTTTTAGATTAGCATCACTGTTCTCATACAAATAGGCAACGCCAATGTCAAATGTCACATATATATATATATATATATATATATATATATATATATATATATATATATATATATATATATATATATATATATATATATATATATATATATATATATATATATATATATATATATATATATATATATATATATATATATATATATATATATATATATATATATATATATATTTATATATATATATATGTATCTATATATATATAAATATATATATATATATATATATATATATATATATATATATATATATATATATATATATATATATATATATATATATATATATATATATATATATATATATATATATATATATATAAATATGAAAATTTTTCTAAGTCCCAGAGAGTTGATTTTTTCGTAAAAAATTTTTTTTGAGATGACACTAAATTTCGATGTTTCATGCAGTTTTAAGAGTTTCGGCATCAAAAAAAATTTCGGTTTTGGAAATTTCATGTACTACCCCCTATTGTGCTTGTCAAATCTTTACCACCGGGCAGCACCCCTTAAGCATGTCCGATTTAGGTCAAATTTTGCATGAGGGCTTTTTTCGAGGTGCTTAAACTTTTGAGCACTAGAACTTTACGAAAATAGAGTTGATCCCACAATTTTGGCACCCTTATGTATATAAGAGCGGTAAAAATCAACGTGTTTCGTCGGTTACGTCACTTATACCATCATATATCTGGAACCAAAAGTCACAACCATTTGATCTTTGAACTTGCTCAACGGCCCGACACTAGCTTTCAAACGAGCCCAAGTTTGTTAAAATCGGATCAGTCATCTCTGAGAAAAATTGAGCGCGTTCAAATACAACGCTTTTTGTCGGTTTCGTCACTTATACAATCATATCTCCGGAACCAAAAGTCACAGCCATTTTATCTTCGAACTTGATCAATGCCCCGATAGTAGCTTTCAAACGAGCCCAAGTTTGTTAAAATCGGTTGAGCCATCTCTGAGAAAATTGAGCGCGTTCAAATATCTTCGAAAAGTGCACACACATACACACACACATACACACACATACACACACACACATACACACACACAGACATTTTCCGATCTCGTCGAGCTGAGTCGAATGGTATATAACACTATGGGTCTCCGAGGCTCCGTTCGAAAGTCGGTTTTTCCAGCAATTCTAATACCTTTCTATAGAGAAAGGCAAAACCCTTCTTAATCCACCTAGTGGTGTGATAATGCCTTTCTCTTCTTTCATAACAGTCTCATTTAGTGTCATCTCGAAAAAATTTTTTGAAAATGTCGACTTTTTGGGACTTAGAAAAAATATCAAGTCCCAGAAAGTTGAATTTCTCAAAAAAATTTTTTTTTGAGTTGACACTAAATTTCGATGTTTTATGTAGTTTTAAGAGTTTTGGCATTAAAACAAATTTTCGATTTTGGAAATTTCATTTACTCCCCCCTTTGGTGCTTTTTTCAAGATCGTAAATTTGTCAAACCTTTACCACCGGGCAGCACCCCTTACGCATGTCCGATTTAGCTCAAATTTTGCATGAAGGCTTTTTTCGAGGTGCTTAAACTTTTGAGCACTAGAGCTTAACGAAAATAGAGAAGATCTCAAAATTTTGGCACCCTTATATATATAAGAGCGGTAAAAATCAACGTGTTTTGTCGGTTACGTAACTTATACAATCATATCTCCGGAACCAAAAGTCTCAGCAATTTGATCTTTGAACTTGATCAATAGCCCGACAGTAGCTTTCAAACGAGCCGAAGTTTGTTAAAATCGGTTCAGCCATCTCTGAGAAAATTGAGCGCGTTCAAATTCAACGCCTTTTGTCGGTTACGTCACTTATACAATCATATCTCCGAAACCAAAAGTCACAGCCATTTGATCTTCGAACTTGATCAATGGCTCGATAGTACCTTTCAAACGAGCCCACGTTTGTTAAAATCGGTTCATCCATCTCTGAGAAAATTGAGCGCGTTCAAATTCAACGCTTTTTGTCGGTTACGTCACTTATACAATCATATCTCCGGAACCAAAAGTCACAGCCATTTGATCTTCGAACTTGATCAATGGCCCGATAGTACCTTTCAAACGAGCCCAAGTTTGTTAAAATCGGTTCAGCCATCTCTGAGAAAATTGAGCGCGTTCAAATTCAACGCCTTTTGTCGGTTACGTCACTTATACAATCATATCTCCGAAATCAAAAGTCACAACCATTTGATCTTCGAACTTGATCAATGGCCCGACAGTAGCTTTCAAACGAGCCCAAGTTTGTTAAAATCGGTTCAGCCATCTCTGAGAAAATTGAGTGCGTTCAAATATCTTCTAAAAGTGCACACACACACACACACATACACACAGACATTTTCCGATCTCGTCGAACTGAGTCGAATGGTATATGACACTATGGGTCTCCGAGGCTCCGTTCGAAAGTCGGTTTTTCCAGCAATTCTAATACCTTTCTATAGAGAAAGGCAAAAAGCCTTCTTAGTCCACTTAGTGGAATTTTCATATATCTTGAAAAATCACCATAGGGTGGAGTACATGAAATTTTCGAAATCGAAAAAAAATTTTTGATGCCAAAAGACTTAGAATTGCATGAAACGTCGAGATTTAGTGTCATCTCAAAAAATTTTTTTTTGAAAAATTCGACTTTTTGGGACTTTTTGAGATGACACTAAATTTCGATGTTTCATGCAGTTTTAAGAGTTTCGGCATCAAAATTTCGATTTTGGAAATTTCATGTACTCCCCCCTATGGTGCTTTTTCAAGGTCGAAAATTGTCAAACCTGTACCACCGGGCAGCACCCCTTACGCATGTCCGATTTAGGTCATATTTTGCATGAAGGCTTTTTTCGAGGTGCTTAAACTTTTGAGCACTAGAACTTTACGAAAATAGAAGTGATCCTAAAATTTTGGCACCCATATATATATAAGAGCGGTAAAAATCAATGTGTATTGTCGGTTACGTCACTTATACCATCATATATCTGGAACCAAAAGTCACAACCATTTGATCTTCGAACTTGATCAATGGTTCGAGAGTAGCTTTCACACGAGCCCAAGTTTGTTAAAATCGGTTCAGTTATCTCTGAGAAAATTGAGCGCGTTCAAATACAACGCTTTTTGTCGGTTACGTCACTTATACAATCATATCTCCGGAACCAAAAGTCACAGCCATTTGATCTTCGAACTTGATCAATGGCCCGATAGTACCTTTCAAACGAGCCCAAGTTTGTTAAAATCGGTTCAGCCATCTCTGAGAAAATAGAGCGCGTTCAAATTCAACGCCTTTTGTCGGTTACGTCACTTATACAATCATATTTCCGAAACCAAAAGTCACAGCCATTTGATCTTCGAACTTGATCAATGGCCCGACAGTAGCTTTCAAACGAGCCCAAGTTTGTTAAAATCGGTTCAGCCATCTCTGAGAAAATTGAGCGCGTTCAAATATTTTCTAAAAGTGCACACACACATACACACACACAGACATTTTCCGATCTCGTCGAACTGAGTCGAATGGTATATAACACTATGGGTCTTCGAGGCTCCGTTCGAAAGTCGGTTTTTCCAGCAATGCTAATACCTTTCTATAGAGAAAGGCAAAAAGCCTTCTTAGTCCACTTAGTGGAATTTTCATATATCTTGAAAAATCACCATAGGGGGGAGTACATGAAATTTTCGAAATCGAAAAAAAATTTTTGATGCCAAACGGCTTAGAATTGCACGAAACGTCGAGATGTAGTGCCATCTCGAAAAAATTTTTTTTTGAAAAAATCGACTTTCCCGGTTGATTTTTTTTATATTTTTTTTCGAGATGACACTAAATTTCGATGATTTATGCAGTTTTAAGAGTTTTGGCATGAAAAAAAAATTTGTTTTTGGAAATTTCATGTACTCCCCCCTATGGTGCTTTTTCAAGGTCGAAAATTGTCAAACCTTTACCACCGGGTGCACCCCTTACGCATGTCCGAATCAGCTCAAATTTTGCATGAAGGCTTTTTTCGAGGTGCTTAAACTTTTGTGCACTAGAGCTTATCGAAAATAGAGGTGATCCCAGAATTTTGGCACTTTTATATACATATATATATATATATATATATATATATATATATATATATATATATATATATATATATATATATATATATATATATATATATATATATATATATATATATATATATATATATATATATATATATATATATATATATATATATATATATATATATATATATATATATATATATATATATATATATATATAGAATTACATGAAACGTCGAGATTTAGTGTGATCTCGAAAGAAAATTTTTTTGAAAAAATCGACTTTTTGGGACTTAGTGAAAATATCAAAATTTTTCTTTGATTTTTTTTTAATTTTTTTTAGATGACACAAAATTTCGATGTTTTCTGAAGTTTTAAGAGTTTTGGCATGAAAAAAAATTTTCGTTTTTGGAAATTTCATGTATTCCCCTCTATGGTGCTTTTTCAAGATCGAAAATTGTCAAACCTTTACCACCGGGTAGCACCCTTTACGCATGTCCGAATCAGCTCAAATGTTGCATGAAGGCTTTTGGCACTTTTATATACATATATATATATATATATATATATATATATATATATATATATATATATATATATATATATATATATATATATATATATATATATATATATATATATATATATATATATATATATATATATATATATATATATATATATATATATATATATATATATATATATATATATATATATATATATATATATATATATATATATATTTAAAATATCTACCCTCGCAAAGGGGTTTTTAAAAAGAGAGAACACTTTTCACTTCTAAGGTTAAACTGAAACTAAACTTTATTTTTGCTCTAACTTTACTCTAAGCCTAACCTAGCTAGCTGCCGATCGTGAGAACCCTGTCGATTTACTATTCCCTAGCGCCGGTAACGCGATACAAGATTTGTTTACCGTGTACGTGACTGATGCTGGGGCGACGATTGTTGTTGATGCTGCGGTCTTCATTCCGTGGGAATCTCGATCGTCTGCTATTGGTGACGTTCTTGGGAAACGCTGGCTGTTAACTCCTCCATCCCTTAAAGAAGCACGACCCGTGCGTTCGACTAATGCTGTTGAAGATATTTTGGTTTTATGATAAACGATGCCTAGAATTGTTGTAATCAGGATAACTGCGCATATGAAGGAACCAATTGATAAATGTTGTTTCAATTCCAAAGATTGAAGGTTCTTCCTGGTTTCGATATGTAGGTCATGTAACTGGGTTATGTTGACGTATTTTTCCAAATGTGTTTCTGCGATTTGGTTTGACCTTAGTGGTGCGATAATAGGGTGACGGAATTGAATTTCGTAGTTTTCAAATAATTTGTTTCCAATAATGATGGTACAATTGTGGAATGAGACGAGAAAAATGCCTTTCAACTCTTTTTGATTAATTCCACACGTGCTGCTCAATGTAATTTTGTTGGTGAGCGCTTTGACTATTATGGTACCAGGTGCGGGTAATTCATATTCGATGGTTTGTGGCAATTCTGAGAAGGGACATTTTCCGTTCAAACCTCTAATCAATGGTGCGATGCAATCATCTGCACTGATGTTTGTCAATAGTTCTCGTTTACAGATAGTAATTTTGGGCGTTTCTTGGCATCCTGTAGAAACGGCTAACGTCTCGTTTACATGTTTGAAGATTACTTTGTGGTCAATGTTCACTGTTTTGTTGTTCACAGGTAGCGGTAATAAAAGCATTTTGTCAAACACAATAGGCTGTACGTTAGGGATATTGATGCTGATAATGATGTTATCTCCTTGATAAAACGCTGTAGTTGTCAGGTACACGCAAACTTCGTCTAAACTATCAATCTTGAATCCTTGCTTGGTTAGCTTTGCTGCTATGACCTCTAGTTCACTATTTGATAAAATTTGTTTGTTTATTATGTTGACCTTGACGAGTGATAAGCTATTTTCTATAGAATGTAATGAGTTTAAGAGCATATCTAATTGAAATAAGATTGAAATTTTAGTGGATTCAGTTATGATATAATCTTCTTTAAGTAAAATTTTAGCTAAACTGTTCTCATGATCCTTGATCTGATTGTTTACAATATTAATTCGTTCTTGAAAATTTGCATTGATAGATATTTGTTTGTTATTTTCATTTAATAAGCTATTTTCATTGTTTTTCAGTGCATATAGATCTGCATTAATATTTCTCAAATCCTGGGCGTCTAAATTTCCGGTGATTAGTTTGATAGTGCTTCCTAACACTTCTATTGATCTTTTTACCTTTCTGTTTCTTGGGAGAAGGCTCATGAATGTATCATTTATCATTGAAAGCTTTAATTCGATTAAATTTGAAAAATCTCCTGTTTTATTGTTGATTCGATTCAACACATTTTTAATTGTAGTAATTGAATTCTGGAACTGGTTTAATTCTATAATGTGCAAAACCTTATCATAGCCTGAACTAATTCTACCTTCTCCAACTTTCATAATTAACGCACCCGGATTATTCGAAATGTCATGTATTTGAATGAATTGAGGATAGGAAAAGGGAATGAGAGAAATGAGTGCGATGATCCGAAAGTCCATCCTGAAAGAAAGACAAATATTAATTTCAAAGTCTTTTTATGTTTTCTTTGTGAATTTCCCGGCCGGACCTATCGAGGATCGTTCTTTGTTTGTCCTCCATAGCTTCAGTCGGTGAAAATCTTTCTTTAGTTTTCTTTTTGATTCCTTGAATCCTTTTGAAAACTATTTCTTCGTCTGCTATGTGAGGTGCTTCTTCTCTTCCTTTATTGTGGAAGGATAAATTTTTTGATCGTGTCTTATCGTTTGCCAAAATTACCTCATCATAGAAGTTGTCTCTTTCTTCTATCATTTTCTGAATGTCAAGAGGCCGTTCGTGTTCGTCCTTTAGCCCAAAGAAAATCTCTCTCGGTTTGAAACCGGTGGCTGAATGAATCGTGTTGTTGTACAAAGTACAAGCAATTAAGAAAATTTCTTTGTGCGTAAGGTCATTGTACTGGGGCTTTATACATCGAAAGATTTCTGCAACTGTTGAATGAAATCTTTCGACCAAACCATTACTTTCACTGTGATTAGCAGGCACGAAATGCATCTGTACATTCAAATTATTTACCATACCTCTTATGTCGGCTGATCGAAATGCAGGTTCGTTATCACTTACGATAAGCTCCGGTGTACCATAGGTTGAGAAAAGTTTCAGCAGGCCTCTTCTAACATCGACTATATTCCTGGATTTTATTGGGATCAATACTCCGAATCTAGAGAACTTATCTACTGCAGATAAAAAGATGTACGGTTGAGTTAAAAATATGTCAATATGAATTATTTCTAATGGTTTTTTCGTGTTCGGTGTTGAGCCAAGTTTAATTTTGTATGGGTGTCGGTCATATTTGTTTCGATTACATACTTCGCAAATTTTGATGAACTGTTGAATTTTATGCTTCATTTTTGGAAAGTAGAACCGATTGGATATTTGTTTTTCGTTTTCCCAAACTCCTCGGTGGGCTGATTCATGAGTTTGTTCAATGGTGGCACTTTGTTCCTCGAGGGTTTTTAAGTCAACCAAAAGTTTCTGCGTGATGAAAATTTTGAAAGTCTTACATCGACTAAAGTAATTTTTGTATACTATTTGAATCGTATTTATCAAACTTTCGGGACACAATATGCAATTATTGCGTTTCAAGTCCATAAAATCTTTAAATATTGTTATCAATTGGGGGATACCAAATATTAATTTTGTAATGGTTCTTCTATGAACTCTCGGAAAAACCTCTTCGTGAATATTATCTTCTTCGGGGCCAACTTGAAGGATTATTTGATTACTGAAATAATTTAAAGGTTTTTCTGTACACGGAATGTATTCGGAATCATCCGTGTCTGCGGAATGTACTGTTGCGTTATCTGATGATAGTTCATTTTCGTTAACGTTAATTTCTTGAACAACTCTAGACAATCCGTCTGCTACGACGTTTTGTTTTCCAGGTTTGTATTGAACATCGTAATCGAATTCTGCTAAGCTTAAACGCCAGTGGATCAATCTTTGATTCGGTTCTTTTAAATTCAAACTGTAAGTTAACGGTTTATGATCGGTGTAGAGCGTAAATTTTCTTCCATAGAGGTACGGTCGAAAATGTTTACAACTCCAAACGATCGCCAAGAGTTCTTTTTCGATCGTTGAATAATTCTCTTCAGATTTATTCAATGTGCGTGAAGCAAACGCGATGGGTTTGTCTTTACCCAAAGGTCCTTGTGAAAGAACAGCGCCAATTGCATGATTAGAGGCGTCTGTAGTTAAAATGAAGGGTTTATCAAAATCTGGGTACTGGAGTATGTCATTACTAGTGAGGATTGCTTTACATTTTTGAAATGATTTAATGAACTCTTCAGAATGAATGATGGTTTCGCCTTTCCTAAGTGAATTTGTTAAAGGTTTCGCTATTTTCGCAAAATCTTTTATAAATTTTCGATAGTAACCCAAAATTCCAAGAAAGCTTCTAAGTTCTTTTTCGCTCTTTGGCAATGGCCAATTTTTGATAATATTAATTTTGTCTGGGTTTGGCTTAACTCCTTCAGTAGTAACGATGTGTCCTAAAAATGCAACTTCTTTACATAGAAACTCGCACTTATCTAATTGTACTTTCATATTGCATCTAGATAGTGTATCGAAAATTTTTCCCAAATTATCCAGATGTTCTTGAAGACTACTTGAAAAAACGATGATATCATCCATATAGATGAAACATCTTAGGCCAATGTGTTCTCTTAGAACGTTGTCCATTACTCTCTGAAACGTAGAGGGGGCATTCTTTAGTCCAAAGGGCATTCTCAAAAACTCATAGTGTCCATTCTCGACATTAAAAGCCGTTTTGGGAATGTCTGATGCTTCAACTTCGATCTGGTGGAAACCGGATGCTAAGTCTAGCGTAGAAAAATAATTGCATCTCCCGAGTTTATCGAGGATGTCGGTTATGTTCGGGATTGGGTATCGATCATCGATAGTCTTTTCATTTAACTTCCGATAGTCGATTACCAATCGCCATTTCTTTTGACCGGAAGCGTCCATCTTTTTCGGGACGATCCAAACCGGAGAAGTCCAAGGGCTGACAGAGTGTCTTATAATACCCTGTTCAAGCATTTTGAGAATTTGTTTTTGTACTTCCTCCTTATGACAAAAGGGGTACCGATACGATTTGGAGTAAATAGGCAAATCATCTTTTGTTTTGATGCTATGTTTTATTGCGTTAGTAAAGGTAAGGTGTTCTCCTTCTAACAAAAATACACCCTGATTTCTACTGATGACGTTCAACAATTTCGATTTTTCGTCCGAGTTAAGGTAATTCAATCGCAATTGATCGAATAAACGCTGGTTTATCGGCTTGGCAAATTTTGGTGAAGGTTGGGTTTCAAAATTATTTAATTCAAATTCCATGGGTTGACTAATATCGATTCGCGATAACTCGTTCGAACTATTAGTTATGGCTAAACAAGCTCGACTATTCACTGCGCTATACAAGCCTGAGTGCAGGAGTATATTGTTGCAAATAAAAATATCTTCTGATACTAGGAAATCGCCGTTATTGATATTAACAGGAAAGCTTACGAATTTCGTCTCGTTAGAGTTTAATTGTATTCGTTGAGAATGAGGATATTTTCGTTGCATTTGAATTTTTCCAGAAGCAAATTGAAGTTCGTTACTAGCAGTAAGAATATTGGCTTTCAGCAATTGTAACGCCTCGTATCCAATTAATCCATCGAAATAAGGATGAAAATCAAAGATATAAAATTTCAATTTTTGTGTGCCAGGAATCTGAATAAAGGGGTTAAATTCAACAAATTGATTTATTTTATGACAACCATTGATATTTTGAACAGAGGTTGGCTCGGTAAATCTGCATTTTTGAAGGTTTACGTGCTTGGTACTAATGTAATTCTTGTTTGCACCTGTGTCTATGAGAAATTTTAGTAAGCCTTTGGAAGTGTTTATTTCGATGTAAGGGATGAAATTATTTACGTCGGATGAAAGTCTGCCGCCACTTGATGAAAATTTAGATCATCAATTTCGGCTTCCTTGCTATCGGTTTCTTGATTGGATTCTAAATGTTGGGGGTTTGTTTCGACTGGTGGAGGTTCGTTAGTGTTTTCATACGCAGTTTGATATTGTTGGTTATAATTATCGTAATAATAATATTCATTGGGATCATAGAAATAGGAATCATCACAATTTGTTGGAAATTCCTCTATTTGAAAATGTGGACGGTTCATATAATTTATCTGCCTACTTCTAATGGAGCTATCCACTTCCATTGGAGTTGGCTTTGGTTGTGGGTTTTGAGTCACTCTTTGAGGAAACGGAAATGGTCGTTGTTGGGGATTTTGAAATTGTCCTTGCGGTGAGAAGGAAAATGGTCGTTGTTGCGGGAATTGGAATCGTGGTTGTTGGAAGGGAAAAGGTCTTTGTTGTGTGAATTGAATTGGTCGTTGTGGTGGAAATTGAATGGGTTTTTGTGAAAATGGTGGAAATTGTAATCTATTGTTAAACGGTTTAATGGGCCATTGTGGAGATGAATTTGGCTTTTGTGGAATTGGTGGAGGTGTGCCAAATGGTTTATTTCGTGTGTGAGAGTAATTGCCTTCTTCGATGCATAATCGAAGAGCATCCTTTAAATTTGTTGGGGCCTGAGCCCGGATTATTGGTCCTAACGGATCCTTTAATCCTCCCAAAAATACTTTTAGTCCTAGCTGCTGATAAAAATTGTTCTTCGCTGCTTTCACAGCTGTGTGCTCTTCACTGATGTTCAGCAAATTCACTAACAGAGACACCACATGCGAGATTTTGCTGTAGAATTCTTCTACAGTGTTCACTTGGTGAATAGCGAAGAGGTCGCGTGTCAAAGACACCTCATCCCGTCGGTCGCTATAATGTGTGATTAAATTTTGCTTTATGTCGGTCCAATTCAAATTTGTACCGTACAATTCTAGAATATTGTCTGCTTCTCCCACTATTTTGGTTCGAATTGCTTGAATCCAAACTTGGTGGCAATCTGTTCCAACAGCTCTATTGATAGTTGGCATTAAACTATCAATGGCTCTAATAAAAGAATGCAATTTTATTGGGTTTCCATCGAAACTGGGAAGGTCTCGAATGATCTGGGGAGTCTGGAGAGATTTTAAAATACTCTCGGGATCTCCTGCAGCTCGAGGTAGCATATTTGTTCTAGCCTCGGCAGCTGCTACTTGAGCCGCTTGGGCAGCTTCTGACGCACCTAGAAGCTCCATTCTTAATTGTTGAATTTCGTCCTCCTGTGAGGCGATCTGTTGATTGAGAGCAGCGATGTGCTGTTCCATTTTCACTGATTTGTTTAACTAAAATTAATTTCACTTCACTACAATGTCAATAGCTCACTTTTAGGCAATAGCTAAGAAATGTTAAATGCGTTAAACTTATGTGATAATAGTTAATTAAAAGATTAAAATTACTTACGGTTAGGTTGCGATATTCTCTCGCTGTTAACTAGATGATGGGTCCGGTGCAGCTTCTTCTGGATCTCTTCACTAATCACCGATGTACATTCGGGGATGGCTCTTCGTGCCGAAAGAAATCACTTGAAAAAAAACCGCACTACAATCCGAACGACTGCGCCATTTAAAATATCTACCCTCGCAAAGGGGTTTTTAAAAAGAGAGAACACTTTTCACTTCTAAGGTTAAACTGAAACTAAACTTTATTTTTGCTCTAACTTTACTCTAAGCCTAACCTAGCTAGCTGCCGATCGTGAGAACCCTGTCGATTTACTATTCCCTAGCGCCGGTAACGCGATACAAGATTTGTTTACCGTGTACGTGACTGATGCTGGGGCGACGATTGTTGTTGATGCTGCGGTCTTCATTCCGTGGGAATCTCGATCGTCTGCTATTGGTGACGTTCTTGGGAAACGCTGGCTGTTAACTTATATATATATATATATATATATATATATATATATATATATATATATATATATATATATATATATATATATATATATATATATATATATATATATATATATATATATATATATATATATATATATATATATATATATATATATATATATATATATATATATATATATATATAGTGTCATTTAGTGTCATCTCGAAAAAAGGTTTGACAATATTCGATCTTGAAAAAGCACCATAGGGGGGAGTACATGAAATTTCCAAAAACGAAAATTTTTTTTCATGCCAAAACTCTTAAAACTGCAGAAAACATCGAAATTTTGTGTCATCTAAAAAAAATAAACAAAAAAATCAAAGAAAAATTTTCACTAAGTCCCAAAAAGTCGATTTTTTGAAAAAATTTTTTTTCGAGATGACACTAAATCTCGACGTTTCATGTAATTCTATATATAAATATATATATATATATATATATATATATATATATATATATATATATATATATATATATATATATATATATATATATATATATATATATATATATATATATATATATATATATATATATATATATATTTATATATATATATATATATATATATATATATATATATATATATATATATATATATATATATATATATATATATATATATATATATATATATATATATATATATATATATATATATATATATATATATACAAGGTGAGATGAAAAAACTGCAACCAACTTCAGACTGCTGTCATTTCTAAACCGCTCGTCCCACAGCTGTCAGATTTATTCTAGTGACAGCTCATTATATTATTTACAAGCGCACAAAAGCATTTTGGTGGGAATTTTTCAGAAAAAAAGTTATTTGCGATGGAATTCAAGTGTGATAGTGTGATTGCTTTGCATTTGGCTGGAAAACCACAAGTGGCTATCGTTAGAGCCCTCCAGCATTTAAAAGTGAATAAATCTTTTGTGTCTCGTACCATCGCTCGTTACCGTGATACTGGTAGCGTAGCCCGACGTCAAGGAAGTGGACGAAAAAAAACAGCAACATCGGCAGAAATGGTTCGAAAAGTGAAGAAGCGAATTGAACGAAATCCGCGTCGCAGTGGCCGAAAAATGGCTCGTGAGCTGAACATATCGCAATATGCCATTCGGCAAATATTGAAAAATGAGCTTGGACTAAAGCCATTGAAGTTCCAAAAAGTGCAAGATCTTACTGATGCGCAAAAAAAAGTAAGACTCGAAAAAGCTAAAGAGTTGCTTCGCTTGGCCGAAAGTGGTGAACTGCCGAATTTGGTTTTCTCCGATGAGAAACCATTCGTTATCCAGCAGTTTGTAAACAAACAAAATGATCGTGTTCACTTGCCAGAGAGGTCAGCTGAAAATTTGCAACTTCGGTTGGCCACCAGAGCTCAAAAGCCGGCCATGGTGATGGTGTGGGCCGCCATAACAGCCGATGGTCGCTCGCCGCTCGTATTCATCGACCGTGGGGTCAAAATAAATGCGCAAATCTATCGCGAAAATATTTTGGAGGGAGTTCTGAAGCCCTGGGCACGCAAACATTTCGGCCGCAGACCTTGGACATTCCAACAGGACTCAGCACCATCGCACTCAGCACGCGCCACCCAAGAATGGTTAAGAAATGAGGTTCCTCGCTTCATTTCCACCGCACGATGGCCACCAAAATCTCCGGATGCCAATCCGTTGGACTATTGTGCCTGGGGTATTTTGGAAAGCAAGGTTGGCACTAAAAAATACCAAAGTGTCGATCATCTCAAGCAAGCGCTTCGCCGAGAATGGGACAAAATACCGCAGAGCCACTTTCGGGCAGCGTGTGATGGTTTCATTGGCCGTTTGAAGGCCATAGTTCGTGCCAAAGGTGGCCAATTCGAACAAATCTAAACCGATTCTCAAATTTGATGTTATTTCCGACATTTTTTGCTTTCATTCAATAAAATTTTAAAAAAAATGAAAAAATTATGGCGTTTTACTTTGTTGCAGTTTTTTCATCTCACCTTGTATATATATAGTGTGCTCAAATTTTAAGCACCTCGAAAAAAGCCTTCATGCAAAATTTGAGCTGATTCGGACATGCGTAAGGGGTGCACCCGGTGGTAAAGGTTTGACAATTTTCGACCTTGAAAAAGCACCATAGGGGGGAGTACATGAAATTTCCAAAAACAAATTTTTTTTTTCATAAAAAGCACCATAGGGGGGAGTACATGAAATTTCCAAAAACAAATTTTTTTTTTCATGCCAAAACTCTTAAAACTGCATAAATCATCGAAATTTAGTGTCATCTCGAAAAAAAATATAAAAAAAATCAACCGGGAAAGTCGATTTTTTCAAAAAAAATTTTTTCGAGATGGCACTACATCTCGACGTTTCGTGCAATTCTAAGCCGTTTGGCATCAAAAATTTTTTTTCGATTTCGAAAATTTCATGTACTCCCCCCCTATGGTGATTTTTCAAGATATATGAAAATTCCACTAAGTGGACTAAGAAGGCTTTTTGCCTTTCTCTATAGAAAGGTATTAGCATTGCTGGAAAAACCGACTTTCGAACGGAGCCTCGAAGACCCATAGTGTTATATACCATTCGACTCAGTTCGACGAGATCGGAAAATGTCTGTGTGTGTGTATGTGTGTGTGCACTTTTAGAAAATATTTGAACGCGCTCAATTTTCTCAGAGATGGCTGAACCGATTTTAACAAACTTGGGCTCGTTTGAAAGCTACTGTCGGGCCATTGATCAAGTTCGAAGATCAAATGGCTGTGACTTTTGGTTTCGGAAATATGATTGTATAAGTGACGTAACCGACAAAAGGCGTTGAATTTGAACGCGCTCTATTTTCTCAGAGATGGCTGAACCGATTTTAACAAACTTGGGCTCGTTTGAAAGGTACTATCGGGCCATTGATCAAGTTCGAAGATCAAATGGCTGTGACTTTTGGTTCCGGAGATATGATTGTATAAGTGACGTAACCGACAAAAAGCGTTGTATTTGAACGCGCTCAATTTTCTCAGAGATAACTGAACCGATTTTAACAAACTTGGGCTCGTGTGAAAGCTACTCTCGAACCATTGATCAAGTTCGAAGATCAAATGGTTGTGACTTTTGGTTCCAGATATATGATGGTATAAGTGACGTAACCGACAATACACATTGATTTTACCGCTCTTATATATATATGGGTGCCAAAATTTTAGGATCACTTCTATTTTCGTAAAGTTCTAGTGCTCAAAAGTTTAAGCACCTCGAAAAAAGCCTTCATGCAAAATATGACCTAAATCGGACATGCGTAAGGGGTGCTGCCCGGTGGTACAGGTTTGACAATTTTCGACCTTGAAAAAGCACCATAGGGGGGAGTACATGAAATTTCCAAAATCGAAATTTTGATGCCGAAACTCTTAAAACTGCATGAAACATCGAAATTTAGTGTCTATATATATCTATATATATATATATATATATATATATATATATATATATATATATATATATATATATATATATATATATATATATATATATATATATATATATATATATATATATATATATATATATATATATATATATATATATATATATAGATATATATATATATATATATATATATATATATATATATATATATATATATATATATATATATATATATATATATATATATATATATATATATATATATATATATATATATATATATATATATATATATATATATATATATATATATATATATATATATATATATATATATATATATATATATATATATATATATATATATATATATATATATATGTATATAAAAGTACCAAAATTCTAGGATCACCTCTATTTTCGGTAAAATCTAGTGCTCAAAAGTTTAAGAACCTCGAAAAAAGCCTTCATGCAAAATTTGAGCTGATTCGGACATGCGTAAGGGGTGCTACCCGGTGGTAAAGGTTTGACAATTTTCGATCTTGAAAAAGCACCATAGGGGGGAATACATGAAATTTCCAAAAACGAAAAATTTTTTTCATGCCAAAACTCTTAAAACTTCAGAAAACATCGAAATTTTGTGTCATCTAAAAAAAAATTTAAAAAAAATCAAAGAAAAATTTTGATATTTTCACTAAGTCCCAAAAAGTCGATTATTTCAAAAAAATTTTTTTTCGAGATCACACTAAATCTCGACGTTTCGTGTAATTCTGGATATATATATATATATATATATATATATATATATATATATATATATATATATATATATATATATATATATATATATATATATATATATATATATATATATATATATATATATATATATATATATATATATATATATATATATTATATATATATATATATATATATATATATATATATATATATATATATATGTATATAAAAGTACCAAAATTCTAGGATCACCTCTATTTTCGGTAAGCTCTAGTGCTCAAAAGTTTAAGAACCTCGAAAAAAGCCTTCATGCAAAATTTGAGCTGATTCGGACATGCGTAAGGGGTGCTACCCGGTGGTAAAGGTTTGACAATTTTCGATCTTGAAAAAGCACCATAGGGGGGAATACATGAAATTTCCAAAAACGAAAATTTTTTTTCATGCCAAAACTCTATAAACTGCAGAAAACATCGAAATTTAGTGTCGTCTCAAAAAAAAAACATCAACTTTCTGGGAAGAAAAATTTTGATATTTTCACTAAGTCCCAAAAAGTCGATTTTTTCAAAAAAATTTTTTTTCGAGATGACACTAAATCTCGACGTTTCATGTAATTTCATATATATATATATATATATATATATATATATATATATATATATATATATATATATATATATATATATATATATATATATATATATATATATATATATATATATATATATATATATATATATATATATATATATATATATATATATATAGGTGGGTGGGTAATGTCAGAGACATAACTGGATGTCGTGAATACGAAAAACCTGATACGCTCCCATCACTTTTCCGAATATCAGTTAGTTGATTGATTGTATGAATTGTGCAAGATTTCCCTCTTTTTCACTAATAGAGTTTTTCTTTTATAATTTGCTAATATAGCAGGCTAGGTACGACAAATTTGTAGTTTATTTTTATTGATGCTACAAAGTTCGAAGATATCTGATTCTTCTCGAAATTTCAGTACGAGACAATTGCAATGGGCTGGTCTGAAATGTATCGACGATCTTCGGTATGCAATAGTCATTCTAATAATAATAATGATAGTAATAATAATAAGAATAATAATAATAATAATAACAATAATAATAATAATAATAATTATAATAATAAAACAGATTAACCTGTTTATATGGCAACCCTGTTTCGCATGGCATATTTTTACACGGCCCCATACTAGTATAAAAATGTGTTCAACATTCGCTTTCGCATTGCCGTTCGTAATTGAATGTGTTAGTGACTAACAGCAAATACACTCATAGGCTAGCAGCAAATGCACTCATAGGCTAGCACTCGTATCATGTCGAACAACCTCTTCAGTTTGTTATTTTTACAAATAGGACAACGACACGCTACACATTCAAACCAACCGATTGAGTTAGTCGGGCACAGAAGCCATAGTCAGAGTGAAACCCACCCATAAATTTTCCCATATGCTTTCCCTCCCACATACACGCAGATTCGTGTGTGAAATGTCATTGCTCTGTGTTTTCAACAATTCATCCATGCCAGCGTACCTAGGGTTTACGGGTTTAACCTCTACATTCTGCATTTCCAACACTCCGGCCGGTTCACTGGTATGGTTTGAAACACAAACACCTCCCTTTTCGCTACTGGCACAAGGGAAAGTTCTTTTTCTGTGTTCACCTCACTGAAAGGGTCGGATTAGGTTGAATTCGTGCAAGAACACTCATTTCAATAGCAATGCTACAATTAAATCGACGATGAGTACTCGACAATGATTGTTCCGGAAACTATTTAATAATAATAGTAATAAAACAGATTAACCTGTTTATATGGCAACCCTGTTTCGCATGGCATATTTTTACATGGCCCCATACTAGTATAAAAATGTGTTCAACATTCGCTTTCGCATTGCCGTTCGTAATTGAATGTGTTAGTGACGGTACAAATCTGCTTTTCTACCTGTTTTTCGGTGCCATCGTTCTGACGGTGTCTCGTACGTACAGAGTAGCTGCTTTAACTCAAATGACGCTATTTCTCACATCACATTTCAATTTATACTGGTAGCGGTGTACGGACCTTCCCTTCGCAGAACGGGAAACAGTGAGACGATATAAAAGAGAGAGTTAGTAGAGCGGCAGTCAGTAATACTGAATTGGCTGTCTAACGGTTAACAGCTTCTTGTGGAATTTTCATTCGGAAACACGCACACAGGAGGAACAATTAAGGGCAAGCCAAAGTCCTGCTCGAACCGTGCTGGTCTGCAGTTCCCAGTTGGCAAAATCCATCGTCTGCTCCGGAAGGGAAACTACGCAGAGCGTGTCGGTGCACCGGTCTATCTGGCGACAGTGATGAAGTACTTGGCTGCCGAAGTGTTGGAATTAGCCGGTAATGCTGCCCGCGGCAACAAGAAAACGAAAATCATCCCTCGCCATCTGCAGCTGTCCATCCGTAACGACGAGGAGTTGAAAACCCCGTCCTTTTCAGGACGACCACATAACTGTGATAAAGAAATATTTAGGATTGCTTTAAATTTAGCCAGTTCTGATACGCCTGGAAAGTAGAATG
Source organism: Malaya genurostris (assembly GCF_030247185.1). Classification (NCBI taxonomy): domain Eukaryota; kingdom Metazoa; phylum Arthropoda; class Insecta; order Diptera; family Culicidae; genus Malaya; species Malaya genurostris. The sequence continues at coordinate 146,392,068 of NC_080572.1, forward strand.
CGTAAATCAAGTGAAAACATTTGTTCTAATAATTTGTATAAAGTATACTAGTATAAAGATGTTTCTAAATCAAAATTTTCTGTTTCGTATTGCGAGACAGCGTTACTGTCCTGTCGTTATTGAATGTGTTAGATATCATGATCAAAAAGCGCCCCATACTAAAGAATGCAACTCTTTCGCACGGCATATTTGTGTACTAGTATAAAGATGTATTCAACATCATCACTTCCACTTTCGCATTGCCGTTCGTAATTGAATGTGTTAGTGACGGTGCAAATTAATTTAACTTCTCGTGTGTGCCTTGTTTCAGCAACAGTTGCTCGGAAAATGGTAGGAAAGCGATAAAATTCAACTAATTCTTTATGATTATTTTAGCACTTAAAAGTGCTATTTGAATTTGCTGGAATTTTCGGCTGCCTTTCATCCGGTTTTCGCTGTCATCGTGCTGACACTCGTGCTTTAACTTAACTGCCGCTATTTTTCACATCACCTTTGTTAGAATTCCTTTCCTGTACGCAGAACGGGAAACAGTGAGACGACAGGTCCACGATGTTGCTCTCGTGTGTCTTGTTTCGGGAACAGATGCTCAGCAAATGGTAGGAAAAATGAAGTACTCAACTTTTATATGGATGCTCTTGTATAGATGCAGACATCTCGCGTTCTGATTGGCTGGTGCTGTCATGGGTTAAATCAAACAGGTTTTTCAATAGTGTACTATTGAAAAACTTCAATGTTGTTGCAATACACGTTCAAGTTGAAAATTTTCGATTCTATTGGTAGTTAGATTATATAAATCCATCTACAGATCACTGAGCTATGAGCTTCCAAAATACGAGAAAGGCAAACGCGCCATATGAATTATCCTCTTTGACACTCGTTTGTACCAAACATTTAAGAAAAGTTTAATTTTGAACTATTTGAGATTATGTCACACAACTGAAAATTTTATCATTAAATTGTGATCATATTTCCGATGGCATGTTGCAAGAATTATGTTGATTCATTAGATACAACAGAAGATATTCACGATCAAAACTTATCACTCTCTCAGAGGGTGAATTTTGAAAAGGCGCCCCATACTAAAGTAAGTCGTATTCACGACAAAAAAAATCAACTTTCTGGGAAGAAAAATTTTGATATTTTCACTAAGTCCCAAAAAGTCGATTTTAAAAAAAAAATTTTTCGAGATGACACTAAATCTCGACGTTTCATGTAATTCTATATATATATATATATATATATATATATATATATATATATATATATATATATATATATATATATATATATATATATATAATATATATATATATATATATATATATATAATATATATATATATATATATATATATATATATATATATATATATATATATATATATATATATATATATATATATATCTATATATATATATATATATATATATATATATATATATATTATATATATATATATATATATATATATATATATATATATATACAAATGTATATAAAGGTGCCGAAATTTTGGGATCACCTCTATTTTCGGTAAGCTCTAGTGCTCAAAAGTTTAATCACCTCGAAAAAGCCTTCATGCAAAATTTGAGCTGATTCGGACTTGCGTAAGGGGTGCTACCCGGTGGTAAAGGTTTGACAATTTTCGATCTTGAAAAAGCACCATAGGGGGGAGTACATGAAATTTCCAAAAACGAAAATTTTTCTTCATGCCAAATCTCTTAAAACTGCATAAAACAACGAAATTTAGTGTCGTCGCAAAAAAAATAAAATCAACTTTCTGGGAAGAAAACATTTTGATATTTTTACGAAGTCCCAAAAAGTCGATTTTTTCAAAAAAAATTTTTTTCGAGATGACACTAAATCTCGACGTTTCATGTAATTCTATATATATATATATATATATATATATATATATATATATATATATATATATATATATATATATATATATATATATATATATATATATATATATATATATATATATATATATATATATATATATATATATATATATATATATATATATATATATATATATATATATATATATATATATATATATACCATATATATACCTTTATGTATATAAAGGTGCCAAAATTTTGGGATCACCTCCATTTTCGGTAAGCTCTAGTGCTCAAAAGTTTAAGCATCTCGAAAAAAGCCTTCATGCAAAATTTGAGCTGATTCGGACAAGCCTAAGGGGTGCTGGCCGGTGATAAAGGTTTGACCATTTTTGATCTTGAAAAAGCACCATAGGGGGGAGTACATGAAATTTCCAAAAAAGAAAATGTTTTTTCATGCCAAAACTCCTTAAACTGCATACAACATCGAAATTTATTGTCATCTCAAAAAAAATAAAAAAAAATCAACTTTCTGGGAAGAAAAATTTTGATATTTTTACTAAGTCCCAAAAAGTCGATTTTTTCAAAAAAATTTTTATTCGAGATGACACTAAATCTCGACGTTTCAGGTAATTCTATATATATATATATATATATATAGATATATATATATATATATATATATATATATATATATATATATATATATATATATATATATATATATATATATATATATATATATATATATATATATATAATATATATATATATATATATATATATATATATATATATATATATATATATATATATATATATATATATATATATAAGTTAACAGCCAGCGTTTCCCAAGAACGTCACCAATAGCAGACGATCGAGATTCCCACAGAATGAAGACCGCAGCATCAACAACAATCGTCGCCCCAGCATCAGTCACGTACACGGTAAACAAATCTTGTATCGCGTTACCGGCGCTAGGGAATAGTAAATCGACAGGGTTCTCACGATCGGCAGCTAGCTAGGTTAGGCTTAGAGTAAAGTTAGAACAAAAATAAAGTTTAGTTTCAGTTTAACCTTAGAAGTGAAAAGTGTTCTCTCTTTTTAAAAACCCCTTTGCGAGGGTAGATATTTTAAATGGCGCAGTCGTTCGGATTGTAGTGCGGTTTTTTCAAGTGATTTCTTTCGGCACGAAGAGCCATCCCCGAAGGTACATCGGTGATTAGTGAAGAGATCCAGAAGAAGCTGCACCGGACCCATCATCTAGTTAACAGCGAGAGAATATCGCAACCTAACCGTAAGTAATTTTAATCTTTTAATTAACTATTATCACATAAGTTTAACGCATTTAACATTTCTTAGCTATTGCCTAAAAGTGAGCTATTGACATTGTAGTGAAGTGAAATTAATTTTAGTTAAACAAATCAGTGAAAATGGAACAGCACATCGCTGCTCTCAATCAACAGATCGCCTCACAGGAGGACGAAATTCAACAATTAAGAATGGAGCTTCTAGGTGCGTCAGAAGCTGCCCAAGCGGCTCAAGTAGCAGCTGCCGAGGCTAGAACAAATATGCTACCTCGAGCTGCAGGGGATCCCGAGAGTATTTTAAAATCTCTCCAGACTCCCCAGATCATTCGAGACCTTCCCAGTTTCGATGGAAACCCAATAAAATTGCATTCTTTTATTAGAGCCATTGATAGTTTAATGCCAACTATCAATAGAGCTGTTGGAACAGATTGCCATCAAGTTTGGATTCAAGCAATTCGAACCAAAATAGTGGGAGAAGCAGACAATATTCTAGAATTGTACGGTACAAATTTGAATTGGACCGACATAAAGCAAAATTTAATCACACATTATAGCGACCGACGGGATGAGGTGTCTTTGACACGCGACCTCTTCGCTATTCACCAAGTGAGCACTGTAGAAGAATTCTACAGCAAAATCTCGCATGTGGTATCTCTGTTAGTGAATTTGCTGAACATCAGTGAAGAGCACACAGCTGTGAAAGCTGCGAAGAACAATTTTTATCAGCAGCTAGGACTAAAAGTATTTTTGGGTGGATTGAAGGATCCGTTAGGACCAATAATCCGGGCTCAGGCCCCAACAAATTTAAAGGATGCTCTTCGATTATGCATCGAAGAAGGCAATTACTCTCACACACGAAATAAACCATTTGGCACACCTCCACCAATTCCACAAAAGCCAAATTCATCTCCACAATGGCCCATTAAACCGTTTAACAATAGATTACAATTTCCACCATTTTCACAAAAACCCATTCAATTTCCACCACAACGACCAATTCAATTCACACAACAAAGACCTTTTCCCTTCCAACAACCACGATTCCAATTTCCGCAACAACGACCATTTCATTTCTCACCGCAAGGACAATTTCAAAATACCCAACAACGACCATTTCCGTTTCCTCAAAGAGTGACTCAAAACCCACAACCAAGTCCAACTCCAATGGAAGTGGATAGCTCCATTAGAAGTAGGCAGATAAATTATATGAACCGTCCACATTTTCAAATAGAGGAATTTCCAACAAATTGTGATGATTCCTATTTCTATGATCCCAATGAATATTATTATTACGATAATTATAACCAACAATATCAAACTGCGTATGAAAACACTAACGAACCTCCACCAGTCGAAACAAACCCCCAACATTTAGAATCCAATCAAGAAACCGATAGCAAGGAAGCCGAAATTGATGATCTAAATTTTCATCAAGTGGCGGCAGACTTTCATCCGACGTAAATAATTTCATCCCTTACATCGAAATAAACACTTCCAAAGGCTTACTAAAATTTCTCATAGACACAGGTGCAAACAAGAATTACATTAGTACCAAGCACGTAAACCTTCAAAAATGCAGATTTACCGAGCCAACCTCTGTTCAAAATATCAATGGTTGTCATAAAATAAATCAATTTGTTGAATTTAACCCCTTTATTCAGATTCCTGGCACACAAAAATTGAAATTTTATATCTTTGATTTTCATCCTTATTTCGATGGATTAATTGGATACGAGGCGTTACAATTGCTGAAAGCCAATATTCTTACTGCTAGTAACGAACTTCAATTTGCTTCTGGAAAAATTCAAATGCAACGAAAATATCCTCATTCTCAACGAATACAATTAAACTCTAACGAGACGAAATTCGTAAGCTTTCCTGTTAATATCAATAACGGCGATTTCCTAGTATCAGAAGATACTTTTATTTGCAACAATATACTCCTGCACTCAGGCTTGTATAGCGCAGTGAATAGTCGAGCTTGTTTAGCCATAACTAATAGTTCGAACGAGTTATCGCGAATCGATATTAGTCAACCCATGGAATTTGAATTAAATAATTTTGAAACCCAACCTTCACCAAAATTTGCCAAGCCGATAAACCAGCGTTTATTCGATCAATTGCGATTGAATCACCTTAACTCGGACGAAAAATCGAAATTGTTGAACGTCATCAGTAGAAATCAGGGTGTATTTTTGTTAGAAGGAGAACACCTTACCTTTACTAACGCAATAAAACATAGCATCAAAACAAAAGATGATTTGCCTATTTACTCCAAATCGTATCGGTACCCCTTTTGTCATAAGGAGGAAGTACAAAAACAAATTCTCAAAATGCTTGAACAGGGTATTATAAGACACTCTGTCAGCCCTTGGACTTCTCCGGTTTGGATCGTCCCGAAAAAGATGGACGCTTCCGGCCAAAAGAAATGGCGATTGGTAATCGACTATCGGAAGTTAAATGAAAAGACTATCGATGATCGATACCCAATCCCGAACATAACCGACATCCTCGATAAACTCGGAAGATGCAATTATTTTTCTACGCTAGACTTAGCATCCGGTTTCCACCAGATCGAAGTCGAAGCATCAGACATTCCCAAAACGGCTTTTAATGTCGAGAATGGACACTATGAGTTTTTGAGAATGCCCTTTGGACTAAAGAACGCCCCCTCTACGTTTCAGAGAGTAATGGACAACGTTCTAAGAGAACACATTGGCCTAAGATGTTTCATCTATATGGATGATATCATCGTTTTTTCAAGTAGTCTTCAAGAACATCTGGATAATTTGGGAAAAATTTTCGATACACTATCTAGATGCAATATGAAAGTACAATTAGATAAGTGCGAGTTTCTATGTAAAGAAGTTGCATTTTTAGGACACATCGTTACTACTGAAGGAGTTAAGCCAAACCCAGACAAAATTAATATTATCAAAAATTGGCCATTGCCAAAGAGCGAAAAAGAACTTAGAAGCTTTCTTGGAATTTTGGGTTACTATCGAAAATTTATAAAAGATTTTGCGAAAATAGCGAAACCTTTAACAAATTCACTTAGGAAAGGCGAAACCATCATTCATTCTGAAGAGTTCATTAAATCATTTCAAAAATGTAAAGCAATCCTCACTAGTAATGACATACTCCAATACCCAGATTTTGATAAACCCTTCATTTTAACTACAGACGCCTCTAATCATGCAATTGGCGCTGTTCTTTCACAAGGACCTTTGGGTAAAGACAAACCCATCGCGTTTGCTTCACGCACATTGAATAAATCTGAAGAGAATTATTCAACGATCGAAAAAGAACTCTTGGCGATCGTTTGGAGTTGTAAACATTTTCGACCGTACCTCTATGGAAGAAAATTTACGCTCTACACCGATCATAAACCGTTAACTTACAGTTTGAATTTAAAAGAACCGAATCAAAGATTGATCCACTGGCGTTTAAGCTTAGCAGAATTCGATTACGATGTTCAATACAAACCTGGAAAACAAAACGTCGTAGCAGACGGATTGTCTAGAGTTGTTCAAGAAATTAACGTTAACGAAAATGAACTATCATCAGATAACGCAACAGTACATTCCGCAGACACGGATGATTCCGAATACATTCCGTGTACAGAAAAACCTTTAAATTATTTCAGTAATCAAATAATCCTTCAAGTTGGCCCCGAAGAAGATAATATTCACGAAGAGGTTTTTCCGAGAGTTCATAGAAGAACCATTACAAAATTAATATTTGGTATCCCCCAATTGATAACAATATTTAAAGATTTTATGGACTTGAAACGCAATAATTGCATATTGTGTCCCGAAAGTTTGATAAATACGATTCAAATAGTATACAAAAATTACTTTAGTCGATGTAAGACTTTCAAAATTTTCATCACGCAGAAACTTTTGGTTGACTTAAAAACCCTCGAGGAACAAAGTGCCACCATTGAACAAACTCATGAATCAGCCCACCGAGGAGTTTGGGAAAACGAAAAACAAATATCCAATCGGTTCTACTTTCCAAAAATGAAGCATAAAATTCAACAGTTCATCAAAATTTGCGAAATATGTAATCGAAACAAATATGACCGACACCCATACAAAATTAAACTTGGCTCAACACCGAACACGAAAAAACCATTAGAAATAATTCATATTGACATATTTTTAACTCAACCGTACATCTTTTTATCTGCAGTAGATAAGTTCTCTAGATTCGGAGTATTGATCCCAATAAAATCCAGGAATATAGTCGATGTTAGAAGAGGCCTGCTGAAACTTTTCTCAACCTATGGTACACCGGAGCTTATCGTAAGTGATAACGAACCTGCATTTCGATCAGCCGACATAAGAGGTATGGTAAATAATTTGAATGTACAGATGCATTTCGTGCCTGCTAATCACAGTGAAAGTAATGGTTTGGTCGAAAGATTTCATTCAACAGTTGCAGAAATCTTTCGATGTATAAAGCCCCAGTACAATGACCTTACGCACAAAGAAATTTTCTTAATTGCTTGTACTTTGTACAACAACACGATTCATTCAGCCACCGGTTTCAAACCGAGAGAGATTTTCTTTGGGCTAAAGGACGAACACGAACGGCCTCTTGACATTCAGAAAATGATAGAAAAAAGAGACAACTTCTATGATGAGGTAATTTTGGCAAACGATAAGACACGATCAAAAAATTTATCCTTCCACAATAAAGGAAGAGAAGAAGCACCTCACATAGCAGACGAAGAAATAGTTTTCAAAAGGATTCAAGGAATCAAAAAGAAAACTAAAGAAAGATTTTCACCGACTGAAGCTATGGAGGACAAACAAAGAACGATCCTCGATAGGTCCGGCCGGGAAATTCACAAAGAAAACATAAAAAGACTTTGAAATTAATATTTGTCTTTCTTTCAGGATGGACTTTCGGATCATCGCACTCATTTCTCTCATTCCCTTTTCCTATCCTCAATTCATTCAAATACATGACATTTCGAATAATCCGGGTGCGTTAATTATGAAAGTTGGAGAAGGAAGAATTAGTTTAGGCTATGATAAGGTTTTGCACATTATAGAATTAAACCAGTTCCAGAATTCAATTACTACAATTAAAAATGTGTTGAATCGAATCAACAATAAAACAGGAGATTTTTCAAATTTAATCGAATTAAAGCTTTCAATGATAAATGATACATTCATGAGCCTTCTCCCAAGAAACAGAAAGGTAAAAAGATCAATAGAAGTGTTAGGAAGCACTATCAAACTAATCACCGGAAATTTAGATGCCCAGGATTTGAGAAATATTAATGCAGATCTATATGCACTGAAAAACAATGAAAATAGCTTATTAAATGAAAATAACAAACAAATATCTATCAATGCAAATTTTCAAGAACGAATTAATATTGTAAACAATCAGATCAAGGATCATGAGAACAGTTTAGCTAAAATTTTACTTAAAGAAGATTATATCATAACTGAATCCACTAAAATTTCAATCTTATTTCAATTAGATATGCTCTTAAACTCATTACATTCTATAGAAAATAGCTTATCACTCGTCAAGGTCAACATAATAAACAAACAAATTTTATCAAATAGTGAACTAGAGGTCATAGCAGCAAAGCTAACCAAGCAAGGATTCAAGATTGATAGTTTAGAAGAAGTTTGCGTGTACCTGACAACTACAGCGTTTTATCAAGGAGATAACATCATTATCAGCATCAATATCCCTAACGTACAGCCTATTGTGTTTGACAAAATGCTTTTATTACCGCTACCTGTGAACAACAAAACAGTGAACATTGACCACAAAGTAATCTTCAAACATGTAAACGAGACGTTAGCCGTTTCTACAGGATGCCAAGAAACGCCCAAAATTACTATCTGTAAACGAGAACTATTGACAAACATCAGTGCAGATGATTGCATCGCACCATTGATTAGAGGTTTGAACGGAAAATGTCCCTTCTCAGAATTGCCACAAACCATCGAATATGAATTACCCGCACCTGGTACCATAATAGTCAAAGCGCTCACCAACAAAATTACATTGAGCAGCACGTGTGGAATTAATCAAAAAGAATTGAAAGGCATTTTTCTCGTCTCATTCCACAATTGTACCATCATTATTGGAAACAAATTATTCGAAAACTATGAAATTCAATTCCGTCACCCTATTATCGCACCTCTAAGGTCAAACCAAATCGCAGAAACACATTTGGAAAAATACGTCAACATAACCCAGTTACATGACCTACATATCGAAAACAGGAAGAACCTTCAATCTTTGGAATTGAAACAACATTTATCAATTGGTTCCTTCATATGCGCAGTTATCCTGATTACAACAATTCTAGGCATCGTTTATCATAAAACCAAAATATTTTCAACAGCATTAGTCGAACGCACGGGTCGTGCTTCTTTAAGGGATGGAGGAGTTAACAGCCAGCGTTTCCCAAGAACGTCACCAATAGCAGACGATCGAGATTCCCACAGAATGAAGACCGCAGCATCAACAACAATCGTCGCCCCAGCATCAGTCACGTACACGGTAAACAAATCTTGTATCGCGTTACCGGCGCTAGGGAATAGTAAATCGACAGGGTTCTCACGATCGGCAGCTAGCTAGGTTAGGCTTAGAGTAAAGTTAGAACAAAAATAAAGTTTAGTTTCAGTTTAACCTTAGAAGTGAAAAGTGTTCTCTCTTTTTAAAAACCCCTTTGCGAGGGTAGATATTTTAAATTATATATATATATATATATATATATATATATATATATATATATATATATATATATATATATATATATATATCTATATATATATATATATATATATATATATATATATATATATATATATATATATATATATATATATATATATATATATATATATATATATATATATATATATATATATATATATATATATATATATATATATATATATATATATATATATATATATATATATATATATATATATATATATATGTATATAAAGGTGCCAAAATTTTTGGATCACCTCTATTTTCGGTAAGCTCTAGTGCTCAAAAGTTTAAGCATCTCGAAAAAAGCCTTCATGCAAAATTTGAGCTGATTCGGACATGCGTAAGGGGTGCTGCCCGGTGGTAAAGGTTTGACAATTTTTGATCTTGAAAAAGCACCATAAGGGGGAGTACATGAAATCTCCAAAAAATAAAATGTTTTTCATGCCAAAACTCCTTAAACTGCATAAAACATCGAAATTTAGTGTCATCTCAAAAAAAATTTAAAAAAAAATCAACTTTCTGTGAAGAAAAATTTTGATATTTTCACTAAGTCCCAAAAAGTCGATTTTTTCAAAAAAATTTTTATTCGAGATGACACTAAATCTCGACGTTTCATGTAATTCTATAAATTTTGATGTATATATAAATATATATATATATATATATATATATATATATATATATATATATATATATATATATATATATATATATATATATATATATATATATATATATATATATATATATATATATATATATATATATATATATATATATATATATATATATATATATATATATATATATATATATATATATATATATATATATATATATATATATATATATATATATATATATATATATTATATATATATATATATATATATATATATATATATATATATATATATATATATATATATATATATATATATATATATATATATATATATATATATATATAGGTGCCAAAATTTTGGGATCACCTCTATTTTCGGTAAGCTCTAGTGCTCAAAACTTTAAGCATCTCGAAAAAAGCCTTCATGCAAAATTTGAGCTGATTCGGACATGCATTAGAGGTGCTGCCCGGTGGTAAAGGTTTGACAATTTTTGTTCTTGAAAAAGCACCATAGGGGGGAGTACATGAAATTTCCAAAAAAAAAGGCGGGTAGGTAATGTCAGAGACATAACTGGATGTCGTAAATACGAAAACAACTGACATGTTCCTTAACACCTTAGAATATCAATTAGTTGATCAATTGTATGAATTATTCAAGCATTCACCTTTTTCACATTTTTCGCAAAAACAAAGAAGGCTTCACTTAATCTCGATTACTGTGAATTTCACACAGCGAAAAGTGCACAAATCTAACCAAACTGTTCTGGATTTTCACTAAAATGAGGATATTTCCCTTCGATTTGCGAACAACAAATCCTAATAGTTCTTTAGAATTTTTTTAGAGCCATTAGAACGGCTGATTTAGTGTAATGCTCTCTACCGTTTTTTTTTCATCAATGCAAATGACTGGCAGCTGTGACGTAATCGATCTTGTCGGAAGCGAAACTAGCTTTGCAAACGACACAAAATACATCTGCTCGCAGTGGCGATAGAATCCAAACTGATCCAATTTTTGTTAAGAGGTTTCTTTTTACGTGATTTCGTTTGTAGCTTTTTCACTAATGGGCGGTTCTAACGGCTATAAAAATACCCGCATACAGAATTTGAATGTCGATTATTTCATTTCGGATTTGCATAATTTATTGAAAGAAACTATCAATATACTGTAGGGATTCGTTTCTAGCATTCAGAAGGACCAAATAGAGGAACTCACTACGATATTCACCACTTTTCGGAACATTTTTCTCTAACGATTTGTTGTACAGCAGCAGATATTTTGTTCTCTTCCTCAAAACGCGTTCTGATTGGCTCGTGTTGACATGGTTCAAATGAAACAGGTTTTGCAATAGTGTACTATTTAAATACTTCAATGCTTTTGCTATACACGTTTAAGTAGAAAAATATCGATTCTATTGGTAGTTAGATTATATAAATCCTTTCACAGATCACTGAGCTATGAGCTTTGAAAATACGAGAAAGGCAAACGCGCCTTATGAATTATCCTCTTTGATACTTGTTTATACCAAACATTTCAGAAAAGTTTAATTTTGAATTATTTGAGATTATGTCAGTCAACTGATAATTTTATCATAAAATTGTGATCATATTTTCGATGGCATGTAGCAAAAATTATGTTGATTCGTTAGATACAACAAGAGATATTCACGATCAAAAACTTATCACTCTCTCAGATGGTAAATTTTGAAAAGGCACCCCATAGTAAAGTAAGTAAGTAAGTCCTCCTTAAACTGCATAAAACATCGAAATTTAGTGTCATCTAAAAAAAAATTAAAAAAAATCAACTTTCTGGGAAGAAAAATTTTGATATTTTTACTAAGTCGAAAAAAGTCGATTTTTTCAAAAAAAATTTTATTCGAGATGACACTAAATCTCGACGTTTCATGTAATTCTATATATATATATATATATATATATATATATATATATATATATATATATATATATATATTTATATATATATATATATATATATATATATATATATATATATATATATATATATATATATATATATATATATATATATATATATATATATATATATATATATATATATATATATATATATATATATATATATATATATATATATATATATATATATATATATATATACCCAAACCTCCGTTTACGAACACTTTTTATACGTAACCTCTTTTTACGAACCAAATCCCAAATTACGTAAACTTTTTTACGAACCAAATCCCAAATAACGTAAACTTTTTTTACGAACCTACTTCGTAAAAAGAGGTTTTGTCATTCATCGAAAGCGATTTCCGACTCCATGGAAACTACTACAATATAGGTATTTTTGGAACGGGTTTAAAGAGTAGATTCCGGAAAATGATGTTTGAGATATTTTGGAAATCCAAGATGGCGACTTCCGGTGTGTTGATATTCCTTGAAAACCCTTGCAATATGGGTGTTTTCTGAACGGAATTGATGAGTAGATGTCGGAAAATTATGTTTGAAGTGGTTCCGAAATCCAAGATGGCGACTTCCGGTTTTTCGATATTCCTTGAAAACCCATACAATATAGGTATTTTCGGAACGGAATTGATGAGTAGATGTCAGAAAACGATGTTTGAGGTAGTTTTGAAATTCAAGATGGTGACTTCCGGTTTGTTGATATTCTTTGAAAACCTATATAATATGGGTATTTTAGGAACGAGGTTAATGAGTAGATGTCGGAAAATGATGTTTGAGGTGGTTCTGAAATCCAATATGGCGACTTCCGGTTTATCGATATTCCTTGAAAACCCTTGCAATATGAGTATTTTCGGAACGGAATTGATGAGTAGATGTCGGAAAATTATGTTTGAAGTGGTTCTCAAATCAAAGATGACGACTTCCGGTGTGTTGATATTCCTTGAAAACTCATA